>NC_081408.1:342999753-343002253 GCF_030272615.1 Cryptomeria japonica
CTCTTGATGTTTTGGTGCTTTGGGATGCACGACAGGGGCATGCCTATCATAAACCTACCCACCCGGATGTGCTCACGACGTCGGTTTGTGCATACGATGAACCGAATCAATTCTAGCCAATCTTGCAACTTACGGTTTTTGGAGCAAGCGAAAAAATGATACTAATTGAAAATGGCTCCGAGTCGTCAAAAACTGAGATAGGCCATTGTAGAGGAGCATCATGTGACCCCACGGGATTAAACAGATCAACTGTATGTGTCCTAGATTGGAAGAAACAGTCCATCAAATTTTGACAATATTTTGGACTCAGGGCACTTGAGAGATCGCACCCGTAGGGTATGACTCTCGACGTTCTAGTACTTTGGGATGCACGAAAAAGGAATGCCTAGTGTAAACCTGCCCACCCGGATGTGCTCACGACATCAGTTTGTGCATATGACGAACCGAATCAATTCTAGCCAATCTTGCAATTTTTCCTTGCAAGCAAATGATGGTTTTTGGAGCAGGTGAAAAATGATACTAATTGAAAATGGCTCTGAGTCATCAAAAATCGAGATAGGCTATTGTAGAGGAGCCTCATGTGACCCCACAGGATCAAACAGATCGACCGTATGTGTCCTAGATTGGAAGAAACAGTCCATCAAATTTCGATAATTTTTTGGACTCAGGGCACTTGAGAGATCGCACCAGTAGGGTATGACTCTCGACGTTCTGGTGCTTTGGGATGCATGAAAGGGGCATGCCTAGTGTAAACCTGCCCACTCGGATGCGCTCACGATGTCGGTTTGTTCACATCACGAACAAAATTTGACCATTACGAGCGTGAGGGTGCTCTCGCTCCAAACACATTGTTGTTTATATTCATATTGTTAATTACATATGCAAATATTCATTTAAATTTATAAAAGGGCAGCCACCAAATACAACGAATACACAACAATGAACTAAATACAAGGAGTTTTGTAGGGTTAATTCAACATTTTAGAAATTTTATCAAATCATATTCCACGATTGCAATGTTTTATATCATCTATTTTTGTTGTTTATATTCATATTGTTGATTACATATGCGAATATTCATTTAAATTTATAAAAGGACAACCACAAAATACAATGAATACAAAATAATGAACTCATTACACATTTATTGGATCGAATATCTATATTTATATATATATAAAGGCACGTTTGCCAAGTCAATACAAGTATTAGAAAAATGTGGCATATGCCATGTCCAAATCAATATACAATAAAAATGTAGAATATATCTACATGTATTGGTCATTCTATGACCAAAACTAAAACTATATGATCCTAAACTTGTGGTGGATCATCAAAATCAAGCCTCTTCGGCGCAGCACGCAGCTTTGTAGATGGCTGCAAAACCACAATTCAAAAGCCAAGTTAGAATTCTTTTGTAGAAAATAGTTCATAATTAACAACATAACTATGCATTTAACTTTAATTCCTTTGCAATTGAAATGTAGATTACCTCATCGGCTGATCCAGGAGCTAATGTCTTCGCTCTCCTCTCCTTGTCACTCTTAGGAGTTTTTGTGAAGACATACTTAAATGGATCCACGTTATGGTCGTACTTTGAGGAGTCTATTGTAGATTAAATGTACAATTAATACAATATACTAACATAAATATATCAAAAACACTTAAAAGCTATAATATAGAGAACAATGATGTACCTGTGCCTGAGATACTTCTCCAATGGACTGAGGATGGCTCACCATCGATGTAGAAACTGTCACTATTACCTATACAAAAAATGTACAAAGATTAAATACAATTAATATAATGATAAGTATTGAAGGTTAAAAAAAATTAATTTTACATATCAAACACAAGTGTACCGGATCCTGAGATACTTCTCCAGTGCAAGGAGGAGGGTTCGCCATTGACAAAATAGGTATGGATATTTCTTGTATGAAAAAATTATAAGATTATAATATGTCATAAGTTCACATGTACGTGTGCATATAATCATGAAATCAAGAAAATAAAGTAGAGATACATACCTATGCCCTCTCTTGATCCGCGGGTGAATCAGGTGCATTCAACATATCCACAAAGCTCAATGACGTTGTACATGTAAAATAGACAAAAAACACTAATCAATCTACAAACTCCAACTAATACTTGATTTCAACATTTTCAAACAATTATACAACTAAAAATGTGTTCAATTACCTTGTTCACATGTTTTGGCATCTTCAAGGAATTCTTTTTCTTAGGACGAGCCCTAGACGCGGAGGGGGTACCCTAAAAACACAAAATTAACATGAGATATTAGTACAGATAATAAATTAAACATAATTTTAAAAATATAAAATTAAATGACTTGCATATTCCATCAAAACAATACATAAAAAGAGTTGTACAAAATATGATACCGTATAGCCTTGTAGGCCAAAATCGATCGCTGAGAGCATGATGTCATCAATCTGGGATATTTCGTCCCCTGTTAACACCTACAAACCAAAAATTAGAC